>NC_041407.2:67444525-67454525 GCF_900747795.2 Erpetoichthys calabaricus
CTGTAACTAAAGACAAAAACAGCAAGATATTTGCAGACAGAAAATGCAGAATATTTAAATATGTGTATTTGTTTAAGTATATACTTAATTTATCTTAAAATAATAGTAATACCAAATAACAAAATTTCAAAATAAGTTAATGTCAGCAGGCTGAGAATGTGTATGGTTTGTGAAGCCTATGGTCATCAGGAAAAGATAAAGATAAGTCTATGTGATCTTGGTAACATGGACACACCATCCGTCCCTGCAATGTATTGCAGTATTTACTAGTGCCCATGACTTTTGCATAATATGAAAAGAAAATGTGACATGGTGTCGATTAGCTTGTATATTGCATGGTGTGAACTGTATAATATAAAATACAGCTGGACTGATTTGTTCAATTCAGGGTCTCTCACTATTTATGCTGATGTCTCCCCATTTATTCTGTGGTCATCTTGCAAAAGTAAAGGGGAATAACACCATCAAAGAAACTGCAGCATTAAACAATTTATGTAATATGCATTCTAGTCGAAGATGTCTATCTGAAAATGTAGGAATGGCACTTTGACCAGGTTCTGTCCCTGCCTTTTGTCGATTGTTGCCAAGACAAGCTCTAGCTCCCATGAACCAAAATTGGATTAAGTGAGTTTGAGAATGTTACTATTGCACAATATTAATCTTAACACCTCCAAAGCACCCTGTAACAAACCTTTAGAAGTTTTCCCATCCTAAATGCCAATTTCTCAAGGAAATCCTGAGGAGAATCCCAAAAGTCAATTTTGTAAGTTTTTCTAATATACTCTGATTTTGCTCTTTCAAGAACTGTAGGAATGTGATCTTCAGGACTTTTGATTTTCTCCACTTGCACCTCAAGATATCAAAGAAAAATACATTAAAAATAATCTCAAATCTCATTTGAAGTTAAGTTATAAACAAAGCATGAACACCATAAACTTGTGCCGAAGTATATATTATGTGAGCTTTATCCCTTTTTTAAGTCAAACTTTTGTACCCCAAGAAAGACTCAAGATTAAACTTACTACTCCTTTTAACACAATTTCCGTCTCTGTGTCACCTGATGGATAAACAACTCCTGGGCAATCAATCAAGAAAATGCGCCGCATCAAAGTAATGTACTGCCACACCTAAAAAGTTGAAGAAAATAACTTTGGAGTATTATATTATGAGGAAAAAAAAAGTCAATGTCACCATCTGTTGTCTGAACTTGCTTGACTATTAAATATGTTATCTTTATAGCATCACTCACCAGTTGAATAGAAATAGAACTGACTAGTCTATTTTCTCAATTTTAAATGAACAGTATCCACTAAATTATGTTATATTTGAATTTAAATGAAACCACAATTTTTGAAGTACAATTTTACCTATAATTATTCAGAATTTCAGTACCTATATAGCATACTGTTTCCCACATGAGCACCAAAGGGCTCCTCAATCTTAGGCAACAGGGGGCGCTGTCGCCAATGGTCTCCTTTCTCCCCCCCCCCCCCCACCCAGCCCAGGTAACACATCCAGTGAAGTCAACCAAGCTCAAAAGTAAGGTCAGAAGAAAGTCACGCCCCTTCCGGTCCCAGGGACATTAAAAACCGAAACCCTAAGAAAGAAAGGCCCTAAACTTGCAAATACTCTAGGGGTGCTGTACAAGGGCTCTCCCTGCGCTCTGATCACAAGAGGTATGAGAAAACTAACAACTTCCAAATGCAAGAAATTGTAAAAAAAAAAAAAAAAAAAAATATTCTGTTGTCTTGAGAGGACCTCAGAAGGATGAGCGCCTTGGAAAATTGATTGCCTGCTACATAAACCAATCACTTTACAATTGTTTCAGTTCATTAAAGGCTACGTTTATTTTTGGGACTGTTTTCTGATGCCATTTTTTCTTTTTGAGTTAAAAAGTAAATGGTGTTACAGGGGTGGTACCCTAAATTTTCTTTTCTTGCCTGCTTCCAGGGTGCCAGACACAACTGTCTATACTGTGGAAAATGGATGAAAAGACAGATGGACAATTTTACAAGGATTATTTTATAGGTTTGTTTAAATATAAACATCAGTGGCTAAAGTTAGTATCTAACTGAATGACTTACCTTTGTTTCCCCGGCAATAGGGGCCACATTACAGACTTTCTTGGAACGCAGAGTGTTTATTATAGAACTCTTGCCAACATTTGGGTAACCAATGAAACCAACACTGATCTGTTTCTTGTCTGTATGTAACTGTTAAAAACAGGAATTCAGATATAACTTCACACAGACCACGATTAGTACAAATGCTAAATGACATATGAAACAATCTACCTATGCAGTTTATTCATTTAATAGTCATTAAACAAAATAAGCATTTTTACATATTACTGAATGAATTTAAAATCAAGAACTGGAGCTGTTACATTAATTCACATAAAGCTTTAAATACTTTCACCATTAAAGAGCAGGTGAAGTAAATACGTCAATTATGCTTCCCTAGAAAATCAATATACTTTTAAAGTAGCTTGCATTACCCAGTTATTTCTTCAGGTTAAGTGTATGGAAGTACCAATTTATTTTAAAGATCAGATGCCTAACCCACTTTCCAAAAGCATGATGGAAAAATGTACAACTGCAATCCACATTTGCAATTTCATCATGTTTAAAGGGATCTTTTTATTAATAGAATACAAAGATTTTGAAGTATTCACTATCTCTTAGGCTATTAACTCCCATTTTCTTTGTTATACGAGCAAGTGGCACCAATTTATTCAATATGCTGCTTCATTCATTGTTTTATCCAACATGCAATGTGCTTTGTCTACTAGTATTTATGAAATAGCTTAACACAAAAATAAACCATTTGCTACTATCATAGTTTTCATGCATTTGTGCTTGACGATTCTCATGACTTGTATGTCAATTTGACAAACTATGTAATACATTTTTGTTCTTCTTTAACTTTCAGCTAGTAGAAACCAACAGCTCATTTACTGTATTAGAATGCATTACTGATGAAGGTTTAAAAGGAGGTAAATGTTTTGTTAGGAAAGTGTTCATAATTTAAATTTATGCTGGTTGTTGGAGACCCTGGGTTAGAGAATAACTGCCAGTCATCTGTTTCTTTAATAAGGCAGATTTATCTATGCTTTCACTTTAAATAATGCTCATATACTGCATCTTTAATATGTATGGAAATGTTTCTCACGTTTTGCCTGAGGGCATAGATAGGCCAATTAATAAGAGTCCACACAATGAATTTGTCACTATTTTGACAAAACAAAAATAAGCAACAATAATGGCAATTTCCATACAAAAATAAATTATTACACAGTATTTGAATTAAATGTAAAGAAAAAGGACTGTATTCCTAAAACCCCAACAAAGTAAAAAAAAAAAAAAAAAAATACCGCCTACACTTGTCTGTTATGTACATATTACAAATAATTGAACCATTATGATTACCTTTCCAAACTGCCTTAAAAGCTGAATAAGGGCTCCTTTTCCAAATGAATTAGTGAGACTGGCATGAAATGCAAGTGTAGGATATTCTTGAGACAGAATTGCAACCCATCGTTTCTGTAAAATAAGTAGTAGCAAAAGTTGACATTCAAAGTACTGTATGTGAGGCGACCACAAAAAAAATTTATATCATTAAAATGGGGGCAAAGGGATAGAACAGTCATTGAAGTAAGTATTTACTATAGTTATAAAAGACTTGTATTGTTGGTAAAAGCAGAAAAGCTTGTGGAATTCTCTGAAAAATAACAAATAGCTCTAAGCTTAGGAAGTACAACAATTTTCAAAACATGCACAAAGATGAAAGCTTTCTTACAGTAACCCAGGTAGGGACTAAGTCACACTTATTAAGCACAAAGATGAGATGTTTCCATGGCTTCTCCTTTTGCAAGTACGTTTCAATGCTGCGTGATCGGGTTCCCATAGGATCTCTGGCATCTAACACTTGAATCACAACATCAGATGAATCCAACACCTTCAAAACATTATCATAACTTTTATTATCTTACTATAACTTTCAAGTTACGTTGCATATGTAAACTGCCCTATCTGAGTAGTTAAATGTCCACATAAACACATTTTTAACTTCAAAACACAAGACATAATCATGGCACAAAAGACAAGATTTCATATTTGTATGCTTATGTAACTCCTTATTGAATTAAACAACATTTAAGCTGAAAATGCTTTACAGTGCATCCGGAAAGTATTCACAGCGCATTACTTTTTCCACATTTTGTTATGTTACAGCCTTATTCCAAAATGGATTAAATTCATTTTTTTCCTCAGAATTCTACACATAACACCCCATAATGACAACGTGAAAAAAGTTTACTTGAGGTTTTTGCAAATTTATTAAAAGTAAAAAAACTGAGAAATCACATGAACATAAGTATTCACAGCTTTTGCTCAATACTTTGTCGATGCACCTTTGGCAGCAATTACAGCCTCAAGTCTTTTTGAATATGATGCCACAAGCTTGGCACACCTATCCTTGGCCAGTTTCGCCCATTCCTCTTTGCAGCACCTCTCAAGCTCCATCAGGTTGGATAGGAAGCGTTGGTGCACAGCCCTTTTAAGATCTCTCCAGAGATGTTCAATCGGATTCAAGTATGGGCTCTGCCTGGGCCACTCAAGGACATTCACAGAGTTGTCCTGAAGCCACTCCTTTGATATCTTGGCTGTGTGCTTAGGGTCGTTGTCCTGTTGAAAGATAAACCGTCGCCCTAGTCTGAGGCCAAGAGCGCTCTGGAGCAGGTTTTCATCCAGGATGTCTCTGTACATTGCTGCAGTCATCTTTCCTTTTATCCTGACTAGTCTCCCAGTCCCTGCCGCTGAAAAACATCTCCACAGCATGATGTTGCCACCACCATGCTTCACTGTAGGGATGGTATTGGCCTGGTGATGAGTGGTGCCTGGTTTCCTCCAAACGTTACACCTGGCATTCACACCAAAGAGTTCAATCTTTTCTTTCTCATGGTCTAAGAGTCCTTCAGGTGCCTTTTGGCAAACTCCAGGCGGGCTGCCATGTGCCTTTTACTAAGGAGTGGCTTCCGTCTGGCCACTCTACCATACAGGCCTGATTGGTGGATTGCTGCAGAGATGGTTGTCCTTCTGGAAGGTTCTCCTCTCTCCACAGAGGACCTCTGGAGCTCTGACAGAGTGACCATCGGGTTCTTGCCCAATCGCTCAGTTTAGATGGCCGGCCAGCTCTAGGAAGAGTCCTGGTGGTTTCAAACTTCTTACACTTATGGATGATGGAGGCCACTGTGCTCATTGGGACCTTCAAAGCAGCAGAAATTTTTTTGTAACCTTCCCCAGATTTGTGCCTCGAGACAATCCTGTCTCGGAGGTCTACAGACAATTCCTTTGACTTCATGCTTGGTTTGTGCTCTGACATGAACTGTCAACTGTGGGACCTTATATAGACAGGTGTGTGCCTTTCCAAATCATGTCCAATCAACTGAATTTACCACAGGTGGACTCCAATTAAGCTGCAGAAACATCTCAAGGATGATCAGGGGAAACAGGATGCACCTGAGCTCAATTTTGAGCTTCATGGCAAAGGTTGTGAATACTTATGTACATGTGCTTTCTCAATTTTTTTTATTTTTAATAAATTTGCAAAAACCTCAAGTAAACTTTTTTCACATTGTCATTATGGGGTGTTGTGTGTAGAATTCTGAGGAAAAAAATGAATTTAATCCATTTTGGAATAAGGCTGTAACATAACAAAATGTGGAAAAAGTGATGTGCTGTGAATACTTTCCGGATGCACTGTATTGTGCGTGCAAGAGGCTAAATGGAAGGGGAGTAAGGCCAGGTGGATCGGAGGTCTACAGAAGATTTGAAAATGAGTAATAATGTCAGCTTGTACCCAGAATCCTAGAAATCTTTTTAGAAGACTGGAGTTGGAATACAGAATTTTGATTAAACACTATCTTCACTGGGAATTTGTTTTGCTTGCTTTTCTATATCAAGAACATTCACTTTTGCACTCAAGGGTACTCTAAGGCAAGTAACATATACTTGACCATGTGCAAAAACAGGCAGCAATAAATAAATACCCAAAATATCTAAAGCTTGCTGACCGACAAAGACAGAGGAAATGGTACACATTCTTGTACGATTAAATATAGTAGGAAAATGAATGCAGCATTATGGATATAAAAACATATCTATATAAGCCTTTAAATCTTTATTCTTCATGTTTGTTGTCCAAATTGGAGTTTCTTGTGTGTGTTTAGTAAAACGTCAAGCAAAATGACACCTTTTATTATCTACACATACACTGGATTCATTTTCACAAGTTGAATAGCTTTATTCTATGGACTGCTTGGGAATATACAGACAAGATTCAAGTTTGAATCTAAATCTAAAGTGTCATCTGTGAGCTTTACATAGATCTAAGGGGAATTAAAGTAGTGTACTTACTTTATAAAGTTCACCCCAGATTCGTTTTGATTGACCTTTCTTGTAAATATCCTCCTGGGCTTCATTCCTGAGTTACATACATAACTTTTAGAGTTCAGTTCCATTTTATACATTCATATTTACCCTTCCCTGAAATATTTAATCAGTTTCAACCAAAATGAAGGAATGTGTCTACCCACATTTGCTTTACAACTTATTCTACAATTGAGGACTTCAAACAACAATAAAAAATGTTTTCTCTTGTACTTATTTAATTGTTATTAGGCCACACAATATGCTTTTCCAACTGCTATCCCAATTTTCAAAGACAACATAAGAAAAAATACAGTTTTCTGTATTCTAGCATGAGAAATATGCATATTTGAGCAGACTCTGCGCACAAAAACAGCAGAAAGAGTCATACCGTACTCCACTGTCCTCTGTAACAAGATCCCGATCCTTGTGCTCGCTATATTTTTCAGCTGATGCCTCAGCTTTTTCCAAAAGATCATGCACATCCCCTGCCAAGATATTGGGTCTTTTCCTTTGAGCTTTTGGACCAAATGTTATTTCAAAAGTCTCAGTGTCTAGAATGTGTACCTTGGAATTCTGTGGATTTTAAAGAAACTGGTTTAGAACTCTAATTTCAACAAGATTTTTTAAAAATGTTTATTGTTCATTTTTAAACTACACAGCAAAATTGTCTATAGTTTTTCTTTTTGTAAGAGCCAAGAAAGCACAATAATAAAAATGTTCCATATAAGCATAATTTGCCCTTTCTTCCTTAAATTAGAACAATACATTGTTAAGATAAAATATAATATTGAAACATAATATAACCCATCCTTTGGCAAATCAGGTTTCTGGGAAGAAACAGAAATAATGACAAGCAAGCTAAAGTTTAAAAGAAGGGTCTGATATTTTGGAAAACCACAAACCTACAACATAATTTTTGCCAAGTCTGCCAACAAGACAGTATTTCACTACCCATTCTGTTCAGAGCTACTTATATTTCATCATGCTTACATAAATGAGGTTTTCTAAATGCAAAGTAAACTGCCAAGTTGTTTTGTGAAGGTTTCATTTCAAATTTCTCTTTGTCATTAGCATGAATTTTGGTCTCCAAGTAAGTCCACTTTCTTAATTTAATTAAAATACACAGAAAATTACATCTAACAACTTTGGGTAGGGCAGTTAGCGATTTTCAGAATGCTGCATATTTTCAATTTCATACTAGAGACTGCATAATTTCTTCCTTAATTATACACTATATGTTATACACTATTTGGCACCCCTCAGGTAATCTCAGAGCAGTAAGGTGGTACAGTGGTTAGCACTATTGCCTCCCAATTTCAAAGACCTGGGTTTAAACCACAGCCTAGTAACTATCTGCATGATTTCTCTCTATACTTCAATTTGCTCCAACAACAAAAATGCACAATTATTATTTCTAATTTTTTATTTCTGAATTGTCTCAGGATGGGTAAAACAGAGGTGAACACATAAAAAAAGCCCACTAAAGAATTTGTAATCTTTGTATCTGGATATTAATTTAAAAAGTTAACTTTTTCTGCAAGGTTGAGAGGTGTCATTGTCCTGGAGGATGACAGGTGAGTAAAGCACTGGGTTCACTTGGTTTAATAACAACCTTCGTGTGCTTTGAAATAACTGAAAGATGTTCTGTCAAATTTAGACCCCTGATATTTTATAGTCTTTGTTATAATGCTGTCAAGCAATGCTCTCCCGTTCCTAGAGATACCGAGTAGTTGGTCCGTTGATATATAGTTAGTCATGTGTCTTTGCAGATTATAAAGCAGTTACTAACAAGTGCGTGAACAGATTTGAGAAAAATTGGTGAAATACAGCTATTCATCCAGTTACACATGCTTGCCCGATGCAAAAATCTTAGCATCGCTCCAGAAACTGGCTGCACAGTGATTAAAGCTGATGCCTCACTGTTCAAATTCCATCCCTGTGAAAGTTGCTGATTCTCCTTGTGCCTACAATTTTTATACAGGAACTCTGGTTTCCTTCACAAATCCCCCAAAACCACATTGGTTAAGACAAGTTAAAGACCCTAAAGAAGTCTTGTTTGAGTAACTATGGACTACAATTAAACTTCTAAGATAATGTTTTCCTTAAGTTAATAACATCAAAAATAAAAGTTCTTTTCACAAGTGTAATCTTGAATTTTCTATTCTTATATGTTGGTATGTACTTTATTTGAACCAAATTCCACAAGTAAAATTTACTCTAGTTTACAAGTTATGTCTGTCGTTTTGTTTGTATACTGTATTGGAATTACTGTGTAAAGGCAAAATCTCCATTTCACATTTACAGATTAACACAATGTTTCCATCTGAGAGACTAACTGAACCAAGATGAATTAAAATAAATATGTTTGAATTCAAAGAAGTCCACTTGGATAAACATCTGGTATCAAGCCATACTTCTTCAATACTGTACATATGTAAGACTTATAAATACAGTAAATAATGTTAACTCAGCATTATGGTGCAACTTAGAATTACTCAGATTTCCTTTTGTTCAAAGTATTTTATGATCAATTAATACTACACTGTCACATGCCACTTTTGAGTAATCAAGCTTTTCTCCTATGCTATACACACACCCTTTTATTTTGTAGACCCATTTTAATCTTGTGGGGATTCCTAGCCTTTCCAGGTAATACTGAGCACAAGGCAAGAAAACAAACACTGGAGGCGTGTCAATTCATTTCAGGGGCACTCACACCCATAATCACTCATCCAGGTCATCACAGACCAAACCCTTGTGCATAAACACATTCAAACTTAATGGGAAAATGTAACCAATTAGCCTTGTATGTATGCCTTTTTTAAATCTGCAACAAAAGTGGAGTAGTCAGAGAAAATACCTGCAGACAAGGAGAAGGATGCATAAACATTTCATAGACAACTACGAAGTTGGACATTGAAACCAGGATAAGCAGAGCTTATCACTGCAACAATACTTTTTTTCATAAAAACAATGTTAAATATTGAACTACACCAAATGAGAAATGTTTAGATGAAGGCATTAAATAAAATAATTGATGTAACTGAATGAGAACAGATTGGTAGATATGTTTAGGGAAATCGATAAGAATTCATTCACTAAAAATGTTTTTGTTCCCTTAGCTACTGTAAAGTATTTAATTTTGATAAATGTACAACATTGTATAACTTTAAAATGTGTACTAATATTTTGTCAGTTGCGTTCTTTAAATTAACTTCAAGATACAGGCAATCTTCCTTTGAAAATATCCAAAGATACACTTTAAAAACAAATTTTAAAATTGAGTGTTTGAAACTTTGCTGAATTAAATAAGCATAACGGTTTAGATTTTAGTAACCCAATTCAGTGGAATCTGTCTTCTGAAAAGCCAGAAATGTTTCAGATCTTACATGAGACTTGGCCCTATCGTGTAACAGGGACATCGGCAGTTTGCTTCTCTTCATTATTACTCTGTATGGATCCTTCTTTACTTGATCCATCTCATCTTGAAACGTCTGCAGAGAGGACTGCTTGATCACACGTGTGTTAGCTGTAGGAAAATTAAATGTAACAAAAGGTTATAACTTACT